>NC_138344.1:47134799-47174799 GCF_046562875.1 Panthera onca | reverse complement strand
GGTTATAAGTTAGATATTATTGTGACCAGATTAGGGAAGATCTCAAATGTCATTCTGTTCTATTTAGCGGGCTGCAGGAAGCACTGTGTGGGATTTGACTGTTTAAAACTGGTTGGGAACAATAACTCTGGCAATTATATAAGGGGTGAAAGGAGCAGGGAGTAACTAGATATATAAAGACTTAAATGATCCATTTACAAGTTCTAGTAAAGGTTTAAAGCAGTGTCATGGTGATGAGAAGGACGTGTGCCTATCCCAGAGACCTTCTAGAGAATAGTAGGTATTGGCAGTCTGTGGTGGGGAAGGGTGGAGGGGAGAAGTTGGAGAAAGAGAGTGATATTGGTGACCATGAGAATGCCGATGCTGAAGTAGAGGAAACAGAAGAGTAAAGATGGGAAAAGGTAGGAAGCTTGGAGCAGTGATGCAAAGTTTGGCTTGACATAACGAGCTTGAAATGAAAGAATATGTCCAGATGGAGAAGTCCAGCAACCATTGTGAGGATAGAAATGTCAACTTAGTAGTCATTCACAGAGATGTCATAGTTGATACTTTACAGAAGTGATACTACCAGGAGATAAAACACAGGTGAATAGAAAAGAAAACTGAGACTAGAGCTTTTGGGGAAATCTATATTAAGAAACTGGAAGTGTGAAAGAGAGATGGAGCCTATGTATTCTGCATCCAGTGATTTAAAAGAAATACTCGAATAGAAACTTCTCACAAGGATAATAACCATTCATTCTTTCAACAAGTATATATTTACCAGCACTGTTGGTGCTGCAAGCTACTGCAAATCCTGTACAATTCAAATTTTGTCTGAATAAGACAAAGTCCTTGCTCTTCTGGAGCATACATTTTACTGAGGTAAAAATGTAAGAGACAGATAATAAAACAAATAAGCAAGTTTAGACAGTTAAGGATTAATGTAAACACTATGAGGAAACAACAAAACCAGGAGGGTATGACAGAGAGGCAGTACTGTTTCTCCAATGCTTTCCTGCTGTTAATCTTTACAAGGAAATAAAAAATCAGTGAGTATGTCTAGTTTATAATAAGAGGGAGTTTTGCATGAAACTGAAACTTTCCTCACTGCTCATGCACCCACCATCAATGTTGTCAACTCTTCCCTTCCTTACCAATATTATAGTTAAGGCATGTTTCATAAAAGTTAGCATCAGGTGTTCCTAAAAGTTGTAATTACTTGAATCTTGAATGTGAGAAATAGTGATTTATAAAAGTTAAGGGATATGTTGAGATATGTTTTTGTTGAAGTGTGGTGACCTTACCTAATTTACACATATGGTTTAAATTACTTTATGTATGTAGCCCACTAGGAACCAAAATGTGACCTTTAGCTAATTTTCACATGCATATCCTGATTTTTTACAAGGTAACAACCTTAAGACCAATAGTATTGATCTTAATATAACATACTACCCTCCCTGTTACTCAGTCCTTCCATAATGTCCTTTGAAGTCTTCTTGATAGTTTTGCTTTTCCAAAATGGCTTTTTAACTTGAATATACAACTTCTAGATCTGGCTGTTTGGAGAGATTTGGTGATTGAAGGCATTTACAGTTAGAATTTAGTAACATTATACAAATTGGTGTATTTTCTTTGAGGTAGGTATATCCATTTGTAGTCAAAGGAAAATGGTCTCTCTGGCTGCTTACAATTCATTTAATACTTTCTTCTTTTTAAAAATAAAAGCTGTTGTGTTTAATGATTATGACTTGTGGAGTTTTGTTTTACATGAACCTGCCCCAGTTTCTGGCTTTCTCAGCATATTACACTGTGTTTGAAACCAGTGCTGAGACCCCCTTGTTTGCCATAATTGGGACCTCATTAAATTCATTACAAGTCTAAGCTCATTCAGAGAAAGAGTATTTCTATTGGATGACTCCTTTCACCCACAAGAAGTTTTCCTTTTTAAATTCATTCACATAAGTTGATTTGCTGCCCTAAGTTAAGTGTTGAGATGTGAAGATGGTTTATTATGCTCATTATAGAGATAGAATTGTCATAGAGAAAACTTCCTAGGGACTCTTAATACTTGGATTAAAGAGACTTTTAAAATATTTAATGGCTAATTAGGTGAACGTGTCACTATTGTCTGTCACTTTTTTTTTTGCAATATGAAATAAATATAAAATATTGCAGCAAAACTTAGCCAAAATACCAAAATTTATGCATCCAGATGTTATCTTATTTGAAGTGGACCTCTTAGGAAGTGAAGTCCATAAATCATTTTGGGAACATTTTCTGAAGGACTTTTAGGGTTTCTTCCACTTTCCTCAAGGGTGACAAAATATCCTTTGAGAGCAAGCTTGATTTTGCACAATACATTTGTAGCTAAATTTGGCAAAAATGTAGTTGATCATACTGAGAAATATTTTTTTATTTTTTTAATTTTTTTTTAATTTTTTTTTAACGTTTATTTATTTTTGAGACAGAGGGAGACAGAGCGTGAACGGGGGGAGAGTCAGAGAGAGGGAAACACAGAATCTGAAACAGGCTCTAGGCTCTGAGCTGTCAGCACAGAGCCCGACGCGGGGCTCGAACTCACGGACCGCGAGATCATGACCTGAGCCGAAGTCGGCCGCTTAACCAACTCAGCCACCCAGGCGCCCCTTTAATGTTTATTTTTGAGAGAGACAGACAGAGCGTGAGAAGGGAAGGGGCAGAGAGAGAGGGAGGGAGACATAGAATCCGAAACAGGCTCCAGTTTCTGAGCTGTCAGCACAGAGCCTGATGCAGGACTCAAACTCAAAAACTGTGAGATCATGACCTGAGTCAAAGTCGGATGCTTAACCGATTGAGCCACCCAGGGGCCCCAAACTGAGAGCTTTTTAAATGAGAAATAAAGGGTAACTATTTTTAAAAATATTTTCTTTGGCCTTTAAAACTGTTTTTAAAGACTGTTGTCTTCAAAAGGTAACAGTTTCCTGAGATAATTATTTTTAATGGATATCACTTATTTAGATGATATATTCTAGAAAGGTTATTAGACTTAACTTTAAAGTCACTTCTCTTTTTTGTTCTAACAGAAACAAATAATTTTCAACTATTGATAATAAATGGATATGATTTATTTATTCCTCTCTTATTAGAGTATATATGATCCTTTTTTTAAGGATTCTCTGTGCCCAACATGGAGCTCAAACTCATGACCCCAAGATCAAGAGTCACATGCTCTACTGATTGAGTCAGCCAGGCACCCCCAGAATATATAAGACTTTTTAATCCTAGTTTTAAAACTGTAAACAGCCTTTATGTAATGAAATAGTCCTAAATTGAAGAAATAAATTTTTCATTCTGAGTTTTATGGGTGGCAACTTAGATTATAAAAATAACTCCATGCAAATGGATTTATATTTTTGTTGTCACATATTGATACATGCATATTTTGTTTTCTGGTTAGATTTATTCTCCTGACCATACCAGCAGTAGTTTTCCATCAAACCCATCAACACCAGTGGGATCACCCTCACCTCTCACAGGTAGGCTGCTCTTTTATCTATCGACTTAAAAACATGCATGGAGCTACTTTGAAATATTTGAACTTTGTTTATTTTCCAATAAAATACAGTAAAAGTTCATGATAAAATTATCTGAATTTTGAGAAAACATGTAAACAGCCTTCTTGAGTTCATTTTGGAGAATAATGAAATATTTGCTAACTGTGAATGACTCTTTTCTGATTCTTAATTTGGTATAATTTCTAAGAACAGTTGTTTTAACAGGATAAAAATAAGGCTAGACATTTGGGATGAAAGCAAAATATAGAGGTGGTAAATCAAAATTTTGGGTAAGGTGGCATAGAAAGTATACAAAATAATCTATTTAGAAGTACATGTAACTTCTTTCTTCCTTATTCTCTGCATTTTCCATGTACCACTTGTAGGACTCAGAGATTAATAACTTTCTGCTAGATAGCTTCTCTTTATTTTTAGGTTCACTAAGTTATTAAGTTATTTTATATATATGTGTTTATATATATAAACATGTATATATATATATATATAAACATATATATATGTAATTCTTGGGAATAATGTAGTTTTTTTGCTAAGGAAAAGAAGTCTGTGAATGTGGATAAATACTGTTGTTAGTGGAGTTAAAAATGAGTGGTTCAGATTTGCTTTACTCTTTCCTGTTTTTTTTTTTTTCCATATTTGCTGTGACAGATTCCAGATTCTATCCTACAGTATAAATTTGTTGAGATATAATTGTTACTATTATAAACAGGAATTCTTAAATCTTAGAAATAAATAAAATTATAGGAAAATGCTTAATATATATTAAGCTATAATTTTAAAACTTGTATGATGTTTTTATGAGCAACATTTGAAGGAAAAAAACATGCTGAAGAAGAAATGTATTCTGAGGAAAAGGCATTAGGCCTTTGGGTAAAAATTGCCATATTCTTGCAGCAGTCTACCTCAGAAATGATTCTCTTTTTCTGATCAAGTCATTAATTAAGCCCATGTAGCGTTGTTGTTGTTGTTGTTGTTGTTGTTGTTGTTGTTGTTGTTAAACTTCTTTGCATTGTGTAGGGTTTCTGAAAAATCTGGGCTCTGGTATATCAGGGCCCTGGTTATCACCTGTGCTTTGTGTATTAGCTTTGTGACTCTGCTAAGAAGCATTCCAGTGTGGAGATGATGAACTGCTGGCAGCTGCTTTCAGCTCTTAGTGGGTTCTGCCACTTTCTCAGACACCATGGCTTCAGCTGTCTAGTAAAAGTTGAACAGCTGTTCCCTACATAGACAGGACTATGAAAGACCCATTGACTTAGAGTTGTTATTTAACAGAGAGCTGAAATTACAGGAAGAATGATGTAACTTTAACCCTACTCACCCTCCTGGCACAGTTTTACTCAAATTATCAGTGTCATTTTTGCCACAGCCTGTTTTCCTTTCTCATCAGAGATGAGAATATTGGTCCTTACTATATGTTCCCACCTCCTCTCTTCCTCTATAGGGAAGGGCTATAAACATGCCCTTTGTTTTTTTTTTTTATTAATACTGGGTGGGAAGTCAGGCAGCAGAGGAGTTCAGTATTTATGAGGGGGCATCACTAAAATGGAAAATCAGAGACTTTGACATCTTTCAAAAAAAAAATGGTCCAGAGTAAAACCTTACATTTCCTTCTCCATCTTTATTTGGTGTTTATTGGGTGATATCCTTTTTTCCCCTTTAATTCAGCTGATTAATGAAAATATATGATCTACTGAAGTATGTAATGAAGATATTAATAGGCTTCTTTTTCAATTCAGCAGTCATAATCGAAGAAAAATATTTTCTTTCATTTAATGCTTATTATATTCCTACTGAAACAGCACATCAAAGACTGATTTTATGCAAGTGCATTTCTCTCCCATCTCCTGTATCTAGTATCTCCTTCCTGTCACCACACACATAACACACACACTCCAAATTGGCAGAAATATAAAGAGAGAAGGAAAAAGGAAAGCACAACATGATAAATTATTCATAGTTGAAGGAAAAATGAAAAAGAGGGAGCAAACTAGAGCTTCTACACAATATGTAGAATTTATTTTGTACCTTGAATGGCAGTGGCCTGTTAACTAGAGTAAAAAATTCACCCACTGTGTGCTCTCTACACTTGTCCTGTTCTGTATACCTGAGCATCAGTCAGACTGGCATAGGCCTTGTGAGGATGGATACACAGGTGAAGAGCCACATAGGCAGCTTCTAAGGTAATCATCATTCTTGTTTAAATTCCACTCATTTTCCTTAGGAACTTTTTCAGGCCAAGAACGTATATTTCTACCTAGAGCATGCTTGTGAGGAACTTCTGAGGTGGTGCTATTATATCAGTTGGGATGCTTTAGGCTGAAAGGAAGAGAAACTCTTGTCTTGGCTGGCTTAAATAATAAGGGGATGCTTATCTTCATGACAGGAAGCCCATAGCAGGGCAAATTTCTTGGCCCCAGTATGGCCAAGCTCCTGCTCTACTACTTTTGCAGTTCTTCCTCAGGCTGCTGGCAAGTTCAGCAGTTCAAGGTATCATATGTGGACATAACAGTGTTCACTAGAAGAAAAGAGACCATCTTTTCTTTGTATTTTAAGAATCTTTTTCAGAAGCCTCTTCAACAGATTGGCCCTCATGAGTCTTCAGCCAGCACTGGGCACTAACACACTGGTCATAACAGAAATGGGACCACCATGTGTATCTTAGACATCAGGATTTACCCTGAGAACTCTAAAGTTACTCTTTTCTGGTTCATGCCAGGAAATGATAGATAGCCCACCCCCTTTTGAACAAAATCAGGGCTCTGGCAGCAAGGTAGAAGAGAAGAATGGCTATGTCTATCACAGTTGTCATTTAGCAAAGGACACAAGTATTTAAGAGAATGTGTTTACTGGGGGAACTTGGAGAGCAGACAGACAAAACCATGTTTTTCCTTTCTTTACCTCCTTCTGGAATATAAATAAATAAGGGTTTAATAATTTCAGTTCTCAGTAGCAATCTTCAAAACATTTACAATAGAAATGGAGGAAGAGAAGGAAGAAAGGATTCCTTAGTTTTGCCTAATCAGATATTTATTTACTTTAATCATCTGTCAGTGTGCCTGGTGTTTGATAATCATCTGACTTCAGCAGGTTTTCAGTTTAGCTGAGAAAATAAAAGGTAAACACATGGGGTGCCTGGGTGGTTCAGTTGGTTAAGCATCTGACTCTTGATATCAGCTCAGGTCATGATCTCACAATTGTGAGATCAAGCCCTGTGTTGGGCTCTGGGCTGGCAGCACGAAGCCTGCTTGGGATTCACTCTCTGCCTGTCTCTCTCTCCCTCTCTTTCCCTTCTTCCTTCTCTCTCTCCCCCTCCCCCTCTTCCTCTCTCTTTCTCTCTCTCAATAAACAAATAAACATTTTTTTAAAAAAGATAAATACATGAAAATACAACCATCAGAATTCACTCTAAGCTGTAGAACGGTCACGATAAACTTCATGAAGAGAGCAGGACTTTAAGAGGAGGAGAAAGAGTTTTCCTGGGTCTAAAGGGAAGAGTATAACAAAGATCCAGATGCAAAAAAAAAGCACATGACTTCTTCATCCAGAGTCATGGGGATGACTGATTATGAACTCTTCACGTATGGAAGTGTGAAGCACTAAAATGGAAAGGTTGGCTGGAGCCAGATTGTGGAAAGCAAAGCACTGAGTACTACATTGATTATCCAGCCTTTTCCAAGTATGAGGGATCTCATGAAAGTTTCAGTTTAAGGTGAGATTACAAAGGGAAACAACTAACAAAATAAGAAAATGCATGATAAGTGGTCCTAAGAATTTCTTTCAGCCGTATAAAATGTTGGTATCTAGTCTCTAAATTAATTAACCAGTTAATTCTAAGTTCCACTTAGTGAGCAGATCAGAAACACTGGGTGAATTTTGGATTTAGTGATCAAAGAAAGCCTTTGCACATTTTCTAGCCAAAAACTCACTTCTCCTAATTACCTAGCTAGCTTGTTTTCTAGAAACAGTCATTATAATTATATTTTAATAGCTGGTAGGTTTATTACAATCCTTCTTGAATAAGAACTAGGTTTTTAGGGTGATCACTAAAAAGCCCAGGCAATTACAGAAATTGGTAACTGCATAAACAGTTGAAACCTTATGCTTATTAATAGAAGGAAGAATAAGCCCCAAGCCTCTTGATAGGTCTACACCAAATACGAGGTGACAGGGAAGGAAGGTGGGAAATACCCTGTTCTCTATTCTCTACAATATTTGTGTAATGTTACAAGCTAGAGATAGAGATGCCAACATCAGCAATAGGATTGATTTCTACTGAACTAATAACTCTATCTAACTATCCAGTCATCTTCTTTATGACTAATAGCATAATGTTTTAAACTACTAACTGGGGTTCAAGGAGCTCTGTCCATGAGATATAACTTGGCATGTCTATAAAGTTCAAACAGATATCCCTGATTTAAGCACATTAGTATTCTGTTTTAACCAAGTATGTCACACTGGGGCAGCCCAGTCTATAATAAAAACAAAACCGGTTTGAGTATATGTGTATTTTTCCAGTTTAATGGATTACATTTTGGATATAGACCTTAGCATGGTTTCTTCATATCACTATCAATAAAATAATGAATATAGGTGATTTCTTACCTGAGTAACTCAGTGCACATATCTCATTCCTCAACCCTAAACTAGTTGGAGAACCACAAAAATCGCATGTTTTGCCAAGCAGATGCATGTTAACAATTCTGAGGTGTTTAAACATAAAACTTGTATTAATATCTGATGTAGATTAAATAATTTGATGATTAGAGTCCTGTTACAGGCTGATCACCCAAAGAGGAATGGGAAGGTTGGAGGAAAATGTTGGAAAATAAAATATTGTAAACATTAAAAGAAATTACATTAAAAGTAATTTAGGGTCTTTTTCAAAATGGATTAGGAATAACCTTTTATCCACATAAAATTCATAATTCTGCATCAGTGCTTGGAAAGCACTAATGTACTGAAATCAGTGGAAAGGTGTTGGCTGGTTATTTATATGAGTTCTTCATATAGTCAGTTACTGGGTTTCTCTGGTTACTAAATTCTACTTGTTAATTTTAAGTTCGCAAGCTTCTGTTTCAATGCTCAATTTTAGATTGTCCATAATTCATGTAGTTGAATTATGACTATGTTTGTATGTCCAGCAGGAAACCTTTAATGGTTCTCAGAATAATTTGTAATTTGCCTACAAGTAAAAAAAAAAATTGTTTGCTGATGAAGTACATAATATATATTTTTTTCTCACAGTTTTACTATTTAAAATTTTCCTATGTAATCACAACAGTATGCATATAATTGTGAAATTTAATCAGGTTAAAACTTTATCCAACTTTTCAACTTATAAAATATATTTGATTGATGGGAATACAATTACTAAGTTATTCAACTGAAGTGAACTATAATAGTTAAGATTTACCATACATTTTCATTGTTTCCTAAATTTGGCAAGTAATCTGCAACAACATGCTTGGTACAAAGAACATAGGTTAAAACTTCATTTAGCAGTAAATCAGACAAATTAAGTAAACCTGCAAGTTCTCCAACTTCATATTTCTCCTATAACTCAGGTTGTCACTGAAGCATTTATTAATAACTAATATTAATAACTAATGGTTTTAATTATTTTCTGTAAACAAATTATTTCCAACTGCACAGGCTGTATTGTCTTAAACACATGAATGAATTAATCCTTTTGTCTTTTTTTTATCGTTTTCTTCCTTTTTATTTTTTTCTACTCTGAACTTGTATGTTTTTTTGCTGTGTGTTAGTGCTACTTTTCTAAAGTTGAAGAATAAATGACATTAAAAATTTTCATGGTGATATTTTCCAAATTAAATAATGTGTTTTTGTGTAAATTATGTTGGGAAAATGTTTAACAGATAATCCTAAATGCATTTGCAGTCATTTGAAATTGGTGCATTTGTGCGTAACTTAATGGCAGAAGTTAATAGGACACTTTAGAAAGTAATTTGGCTTTATGAATTGAGTATCATAAATATATTTATACCTTTTAATTCAGAAATGCTATTTATCCTCAAGACATGTTCCCAAAAAAGAAAATAACAATGTTTACCATTCACAATATAGTAATATTTAGGTACTATTCGTAATAGCCAACTGAAAGAAACCTCCAACAGTGAGGTAATAATGGTGATTAAATAAATTATGATCTAGAAAATCAAGTGACTATTAATGTAGTCATTTAATAACAAAAGCTATGGAAAGTCATGGAGAAGGAACAGAATTTTAAATTACGTATGTTTTAAGTACATTTTCTCAAGATAATCTGCTTGTGGACAAAATCTGAAGAACATTCAAACATAAAAGTAGTTTTTGTTTTTTGAAGTATAATGAACACAGGATGTTACATTCATTTCAGGTGTACAGCATAGTGATTTGACAGCTCTATGCATTGTGCTAAGCTCACCACAAGTGTAGCTACCATCTGTCACTATACTGCACTATTACAGTATCATTGATTATATACCCTATACTGTGCCTTTCATCCCCATGACTTACTCATTCTGTAACTGGAAGCTTGTATCTCCTCTCCTCCTTCCTGCCCCTCTGACAACTACCAGTTCTCTGTATTTATGGGCCTGTTTCTGGCTTTTTTTGTTGTTGCAAAATAACAAGTAGTTAATAATAACTAATACAAATTTTTGCAAAGTAGTTACTTTGTAAAGTACTGTGCAGTTTTTTTCTTTTATTCTCAAGTCCCTACACAGTTGTATTAGTAATGAAAAAGACTTTAAGACTTTTAAGTAATCTCTACACCCAACATGGGGCTCAGACTCACAACCCTGGGATCAAGAGTCACATGTTCCACTGACTGAGCCAGCCAAGTGCCCTGAAAAAGATTTTTTTTAATGTGTTGGGCTTGTAAGTAGCCAATACTATGCTGAAGGCTAAACAAAAATGTTTGCATAAGTTTATGTACAGCTATAGAATGGCTTTACCCTTTCTTTCAGAACATTGTCAAGATCAGTGAGTTAACCAAGGTGTGTGTGTATGCTTTTGTATTTCGTTTTAACAGGTACCAGTCAGTGGCCCAGACCTGGAGGGCAAGCTCCTTCATCCCCCAGCTATGAAAACTCACTCCACTCCCTGGTAAGAGCCTCTTAGAAATATACGGGTCACTTTTATCTGATAGTGCAGAGTGCATTTTTAGTAAATCCTGAGTAACAATGAAAAAACAGTAGGATAGCATTACACACGAATTCTTTGCTAACAAATGGCCTGATTTAGTTTAACAATATAAGACACATTGGGTGTGCCTTCTGCCATCTGTTCTTTGGGACATCAGGCTTCTTTCTGATCTCAGGACAGCTGGTAGTAAAATAGTGTTATGGGATTTTTGCTTTTTTGATAAATCTAGAGTTTAACTTTTCTATACTTTTATGTGTATATAGAATAAGGAACAAACAAAAAAGTAAAGAGATCAAATAAAAGCAAGAAAACTAGCCAAGCAATGCAACACGGTCACATTTTATTCTTTCTCATGTGACTGTTCTGTATACAGTTAATAATATTTTGACTAAAATTTTTAAATGTAGCATCAATTATTTTTGTCATGAAAAGTGTTATTTCCCATGTTTTCATTTTTAAAAATATATTGTGTTAATTGTATAAGCAAAAATGTTATTTAATAAACAAATAAGGAGATAGAATAAAAGAGCCTGTCTAGGTATTGAATGCGAAGAATTTGTGGTAGAATGTTAGCTACTGTTGCTTTTCAATACCTACCACAGAATTACATAGTATTATACAAACAAAATAGAATAACTTGATGGAATGCTAAGTCATGCTGTCACTTAGTAATTTCACGTTGCAAATAGAAGAGTTCTTTTTCTGTGACTAACAGAACAGTTGAAGGGAAAGTCTTCTTCTCTCATATTTTGCAAGCAGATATAAACAATGTGTGCTATTTAGATGCTAACCTTATAACTTCGCTGTTAAATCCCAGCCTTCTCATACCTTAATACAAGTAGATCTCGCAGGTCTCTGCGTTAACTTTACTAACATGTTATGCTGACATGCGACATCAGCTATTTCCTCATCTCTTTTGGAGTTAATCTTAACCTGTGCTTTGCCTCCTGTTCTGTCTTGACTTTGCCAGAAAAATCGAGTTGAGCAGCAACTTCACGAGCATTTGCAAGATGCAATGTCCTTCTTAAAGGATGTCTGTGAGGTACTATTTCTTTTAGATGGTGCCTTTTTTGTGTTTCAGTTAATTATACTTCCTATTATCCATTTAAAATCTTCAAGCCTGTACAGACTCCAAAGTCTTTTAAAATCAAACAATGACCAGTTTCGTTTTTGTACAGTATGTAAGAATAGACTTTTGTTTTTCATGTTGTTGAGAATGATTCTTTTTAAAAGAGCTCTACTGGCATGTGCTTTTGATTTTTTAAATTCTAATATGTTTGTGTATGGGGCATGTGTGTATCCACAGACAATCTCATTTCCTCAGTTTTGTGAAAGAGCATATTTGGATGTGTTCACCATTTCAGATAGGTATGCTTTATTCACTTAAAACAAAATTACAACTTAAACTTGATGGATTTGAGGTCCTTTCCCGAAATTGCCCTCGTTTCAAAGATCAGTATTAAAGTCCAGGTTCTCTTTTTTATCAGCTATAATTATCAGACACAGTAGAGTAGCCTTCATCTTTTGTAGGAAGCTAAAAGAAATAGCCTCATGGTAGACTGGTAAATTGGTTTTATAAAGCAGTGATTTGTTTCTGAAGCTTAGTTAATTTTGCATAGTCGTCAAATATCTTTTCTTTGATTCTTGATTGTAGTGTAGGTAGTTGCTTTTGAAGCTACTTGATAGTGCATTTTACCTTGCTGTCTTCTCTATATCCCATAGTAGGAAACATAGCAGTTTAATGAATTTAACAGATACCAGCAGTAACCTCCATGTCTTTTTTCAATCCCTACAGCAATCTCGAATGGAGGATCGTTTAGACAGACTGGATGATGCTATCCATGTGCTGCGGAACCATGCCGTTGGACCGTCCACCAGTTTGCCTGCTGGTCACAATGATATACACAGTTTATTGGGACCATCCCATAATGCACCAATTGGAAGCCTCAATTCAAACTATGGTGGATCAAGCCTTGTTACAAGCAGTCGATCTGCTTCAATGGTAAAATAATGCTCATCTTTTTTGTAATAATGGTTAGAGCCTAGTGTCCCAAATGTTTTTCATGAAATCTTTGGAGGAGAGGATTCTTCTTTTTCAAACAGACTTACTCTGTCTTGGGCCGGGTCATTCGTTGCACATTGGCCCTTAAAGTCCTGCTACGATTGTGTGCAAAAACTAAAATTTTCTGCAAGATCATTTTAGCTTAAACTTAGATTTTTTTTCCCCAGATGTGTGGCAGACCAGTTTTTGCCTTGAAACAGTATGTAGGAAAGAGCAAAAACTATAAAGCAAGACTGAATTTCAAGGGTTCTGGTCTAGAAAAGTTGTTGATTATAATTTGGAACCAGCCCTCAAAACCAGAAGGAATGTGAAATTATTTGTACCAGACCAAATTGAAGCTTTATTCCCAAATAAAGAAAAAGTGGGGTAGTTTGAAGAATAGCTGTAATTTGAGTGACAATGAAAGGAAACAATGTTCAATTAATTCCTGAAGAGAATAAAATAATTCAATCCATGTTTTTAAAAACATAGTAATACTTTAGAGAGAAAAAAGTAAAATTTTCCAGCACATCAAAAATTCTGTGTTGAATGTCTTACATTATTTTTTATCCAAATTGTCTTTTAAAGGAATGAAGTTCTTTTTGAACCTGCAATTTAACTGATGCCATGTGTTTGAGTGTTTATAGCATTGTTTTTAGGATTTATTACATGCTGTGAAATATTCTCCTGTGAAACCACTTTCTAGCTATAAGCCATGTGATCAAGGGTAAAATTCACCTATCATCAAAATAATTAGGTGCCCCAAATGCTGAAGGCTTGTGTTCTGTAAAATAGGATTGGTTCCAGATTTTCACATTCACATGTCAGACAACCATTTATATTCGTTTTGGAGCAGCTGAAGTAAACATCAAACACAGCTTTCTAGTTTCCTGAGTACAATGTTCTTAGCAACATAGGTGACATTAGATGCTTATATATCTTAACGACCAGTTTTGGGTGGTGGTTGTTTATTTTTTTAATGTCAGAAAATTTGAAATTCAGGCTCCTTCTAAAGTAGTTTTTGATGCTGTTGGTAAGCTAATAAAATGTGAAAACATTGAAAATTACAAAAATCATAGACACATAAGGGAGTATTAGCCCTGTTAGTAATAATAATTAAAATAATATTGTGTATAGGGTAGCATTTGTTGCCCACATAAATGTAGAATGTCAAATTAATAATTATTGTTTTTGTTGAAATAACTTTATCCTTATTTAGAAGAATGACTTAAAAATCAATATATTTGAATCCAAAGTTTGTCTCATTTGCACCATTTATAGTTATCCCTCCCTCATAATCATTTTTTAATTCTTCACTATTAATAGCTCACTGCCCCTAGTCCAGTTTATCTGCTATAGATAAATCTCTGGTATATCTCTGGCTCCCACCAATTAAATATAGGGTTTGTAAAAAATGGAACTTCTGTATTTGGGAAGTTATTTTTACCAACTTTGGATATGAGTTAGAAAACAGATTTTTCAAAATCCAGTCTTAAAAAGCCATGTAGAAATCTAGTGCATTTTAAAAGGACTTGTGGAGGGAAAAATTGTTAAATTAGATATTGCCCTGAAGCTTTTAATTAAAAAGTAGCTCCCATTATATCCTCTAGGAATATGCTGCCTACTTCACAGCATCAAAAAAAAAAAGGTTGCCAGAGATATTCTTTACAAAGAAAAAAAAAAGACTAGTCTAGAAAAAAGTCTTATCACTGTGACGTGAGTCTGGCTTAGTCTGAGTAGCAGCCTCAGCACTGCAGCAACTAAGGCCATGCTGCCACTCAGCGTGACTACCCACATCCTCTCTTCAGTTCTTACTGCGCCTTAGAGGACCCATAGCTGGTGAACAGCTGCCCCATGTCATCTGCTGTGTCTGCCCTGTCCAGACAGTCACCTAGTGGAGGTGGATCTACAGATGTTCTGACAGGCTTACCCTCAAAATATAGTTATTAACTGACAAAAAAGTCTGAGACTGGCAGGTGAGTCACTATTCATCTCCCACCCTTCTGAAATGAACAGTTTAGCTATAAGTCCTCAGTTCTCAACTTCAGCAAAAACATCAAAGGGTAGAATGAAATGAAGTTCACAGTCAGCAGTGACTCTCCCAGCCAAGCCTTAGGCATACAGTTGAGGAATATTCTTATCCTGGCTCTTGTCCATGTCTGAAGACATCAGGAGTGGCAGGAGCACCTTGCTTACATGCCCAGTACCCACCTATGTGAAATCAACTCTTTTCATATTATTGGATGGTATGGGATTTGGGGAGACATATTATTTTAACTATTGCCAGCCATTTTCAAGAATTAATCTCCTGCTTTTATTATTCCCTCTTGCCCCTGTGAATTCTAATTGATCCTAAGAAATAACACAATTTTACATTCTAAAATCACTTTTCCTTTTTTGTCTTGTTTAACTTTGTGGTAGTTTATGTATTATCCTCTACATTAACATAAATTAGTATTTGTTCTATAGGCTTCCACAAATGGAGGCTACTTGGCCAAAATTATGAAGTAACCACAGAAACACCAGTTTATCGGCAATTTTATATCACCTTGTAGAATTTGTGAGGTCAACTTCTCTCTAAAATATGTAGTTTTCATTATTCCATTTATTTTCTGCAGGGAGTAGAATTATTTTAATAAACAAATATCAATTCAGGAATTCCACAGAACGTTCAAATAAAATTTTTGTTGTAATGGACTTTTGTTCTCATGGGCATGTACTGTAGGTCACTATCCTAATTGCAGGGGTTATATATATATATATATATTTTTTTTTTTTACACATATATATTATTTTTTAAGCTTCTTTTATTTATTTTGAGACAGGGTGAGAGCACACACACATGCAGACACACAAGCAGGGAAGGGGCAGAGGGAGAGGGAGAGAGAGAATCCCAAGCAGGCTGCACACCCAGTGCAGAGCCTGACACAGGGCTCTGTCTCACAACTGCAAGATCATGACCTGAGCCCAAACCAAGAGTCAGACCACCACCCTAATTGCAGATTTTAATTATGATATTGCTTTCTCTGCTCCATTTAGAAGAGGGATCAGCATACTTTTTCTGTAAAAGGCCAGATAGTAAAATTTACTTAACTCTAACATTCTAACATGAAAGCAGCCATAGACATTATGAAAACAAATGGGTGTGGCTGCGTTCCAATAAAACTTCATTTACAAAAAGAGAGCTCCTTAATATTTAAGAAACCAGGACCAGATTTAGCTGACAGGCCGTACCTTGCCAGTTTTTTGAATTGGAACATAAATTAGCTTCCTAGTGCAGGTAACAAGGGTTGGCAAGTTTTTTTCTTTTTCCTGGAGCCTATGGATGTTTCCTATTTTTTTAATGATTAGTTTGGGAGTGCTGTTGAAGTAGCTGGAATATTTGAGGTAAGCCAGAATACACTTAGAGTGGAAGAATAAAAGTTGATATCAATATAGAAGTGATACAGACAGCCCAGCTCTCAGCCTGCAGTGCTATCAAGATTATTTGTGGTGTAAAACCTACATAGACAGGTTAATCAAGATAGTGTCTCTTGGTCAGGGAAATAATTTTGTTGCTGATAAACTTCCTTTACAATGTGAATGTTTTCAGTTATAAGAAAATTATGTCATTAAAAGTCATCTGTAGCTGATACTGTTGATTTGTGGGACAACCATCTTCTTATAGATGAAATAATTCTCTGGTATTTTTTAGTTATTCCAGAAAAGGATTTTTATATTTCACACCAAGGACATAAGACTACCAAATGCCAAAAACATATGTCAATAGGAGCCAATATCAAAAGACTTAATTTTGACTGTTACTGTTTTTTATTATTATTTTTGTTTATTTTGAGACACAGCGTGAATGGGGTAGGGGCAGAGAGAGAGGGAGAGAGAGACATTCCCAAGCAGGGACACAGGGCTCTATCTCAGAGTCCATGAGAACATGACCTGAGCTGACCAAAGAGTCGGACACTTAACCGACTGAGCCACCCAGGCACCCTGATTTTTGTTACTTTTAACCAAGCAGATTTGACCAGCACCAAAGAATAGAATTAAATGACGTTTAGGGGGTACCTGGCGGGCTCAGTCAGTAGAGCATGCAGCTCTTGATCTCAGGGTTGTAAGTTCAAGCCCCACATTGGGTATAGAGATTACTGAAAAATAAAACCTTAGAATTAAATGAGGTTTCAACCACAGAAGACATTTAACATGATTTTAGCTGTCTAATACACAGAAAAATTTAATTTCTTGAAAGATTACTATGCCAGAAAAAGAAACTAAGAAGTGAATAATTCTTACTTTTTTATAAGTAATTATAGCCACATGGTTTTTTTATATTTGCTTATTTTTGTTTTTGTTTGTTTTTATTTTGTTTTGACAGAGAGAATACACATAAGTGAGCATGAGCCGGGGAGGGGAAAAGGAGAGGGAGAAAGAGAATCTTAAGGAGGCTCCACACCTAGCAGGGAGTTGACCCAGGGCTCAATCTCACAGCCCTGAAATCATGACCTGAGCTGAAATCAAGAGTCTGACGCTTAACCAACTTAGCCTCCCAGGCGCTCCTGCTCTTATTTTTGAATGGGGTTAACATTTTCACTTAATTTCATACTCCCTTTCAATATTTTGATGATTTCTCCATGTTTATGGAATCCAGATAGAAAACTTAAGACTTTTTGTCATACACTCTTATTAGGATGCGATTGATATATTGTTTAAATTTTAAAGCACAAAATCAGGATTTTTAGAACTATTAAAATGTCAGCATTGGACTTTAGTTTTGCTCCCATGTATTTAGTTTAAGCACAAACTTTTGGAATAAACTGATAGGAAAATATACTGGTATTAAGTGGAAAACTGAAAAGGACTAGAATTGTTAATTTCATTTGGGCATTACAAAAAGGTCTCAACAGTATAAAGTTATTGTACGTCACACCTATTTATGGCTGTAATATCTAGACTACTGAGGCCCAGTGAGATAATTCCATGATACTTTTATCCTTAACAGAAGGTACTCAGTTATTCCTCCAACAGTGATTTCAGCTTCAAGCTAAGTTACATTAGAAGCTTTTATATTAATGGAAGCTTGATGAAATCTTGAAAAGTTCCTTATTTATGATATAAAATTTTATCCATGAGGGTTTTTTTTTTTTATTGCTTTAAGTACTGAGGAAAAGTAATCCAACCATTTCCCTTAGTTGTTTTTTTTTTTTTTTAATTGCTTGGGGTTTTTGTAGTTTAAGCTGTGGTTGGAGATTTGTGGTGTTCTTGTATAATAGCAGAATAATGTTAAATTGTAGGATTTAAAGTTTTTTATATAATTTAAAAATATTAATTATGTCTGTTCTAAATCCTAAAGCAGTTAGAGAAACTGTATTTTTCTTAGTTGAGAGATGTAAGATTAAGTTATTAAAGGCCTAATAAGCAAATAAAGTAGTATTCAAAATTGTCACATATCAGATTTGGAATCCTTTTAACCTTACATTTAGACAGTATTTAATTTTATTAGTATAGGTTTATATACCGTAGAAATTGTGTACCTATGTTTCAACTGAATTGAAAGAGTTTATTTTTAACTGTATTTTATTTTTCTAACCATTTTTGTCCTGAATGGGCAATTTAATTTTTTTTTATTAAAACTACATTATAGTGCTTTTGAAGAGATTTGATAAAAGTTTAAAAACCATACAGGTTATATATATTTATGGAAATATCATTAAAAAGGAGCCATAACAAATTAAATTCTACCAAGTTTCTAGCTTAAAACCCCTCTTCAGGTAAAACAAAATACATACAGAACATAAAGATCCTTTAATCAGTCCATAGATTAATACTGATTAATCTAAATCATTAGTATTCAGTGAATAGTATAAATGGAACAAATTGTTAGAATAGAATTCAGAATCAGAGAGGAATTCATACTGAGTACTTTTCAATCTGCTCCTTAATTCACAAGACCTCTTATTCATCAACTAATTAGATTTAGCATTTTTCCATTGTGGGTGCTTAAAGCTTTTGGCCAAATTAAATGAAAACAGGTCCCTTGTTGGGTGTTCCCACAAAAGTAAGGCCATACACAGATTGTGAAGATTCAGAATGCAGGATGATGTCATTTAATGAGTTGGGCCTTTTATTCTGAAATAGAGCTCTTCATAATGATTGAAATTTAGAGCATGGCAGGCCTAGGGGTTTGCCTTCCCCTGCTACTCCCCTAGTAGCAGCAGCCTGTCAGCTGTATGCTAACGAGAGGAACAATTAAACATAGGGTCCTATCTGGCTGGCCCAGTCTCTGAGCTCAGACAAAGAACTGTTTATACACCTGTTGTGTCTGTGGACAGAGCCATTTGAATGGGTAGCTGCAGATTAAAGGGAAGACATGGGAGCCAGTGTGTGAGCAAGGGTTAAATAGAACTTTAAGAACTGTGAAAGTCAAATTCTCCAGAAAATATATGAGGGCCATTTGCAAGGGGAATCAAGTTACCAAATAAATAAATAAATAAATAAATAAATAAATAAATAAAGTTCCTGCTGACTTCATTAACATGAAAAACTCCAGACTTGAGGTTTTTTTGCTAATCTGAGGCCATTTTTTAAACATTAATTTTTTTTTTCTTTTGGAAGCCATTGGTGAAAATTGGTGTAAAAAAGGTACTTAGTTTATAGCATTCCAGAGAGACGAAAATATTTGCTGTCATTTATATCCCAAAACAAATTGAGCAACCAACTGATTTTCCTTCAGGTAAAGCACAAATACCTAGAATTTACTTAGATAATGATCTTTTGTCTGCCAAGCCTTTCATCAGAGAGGAAATGATAGAACATTTTTATTAGTTGAGATTCAGAAAATCAGAGAATTAACTTTTACTAATGTAATAAAAAGAAATAAGAATTCAGAAGATGCATCATCACTTATCACTCCAGTGAAAATTCAGTTTGTGGGGCACCTAGCTGGCTCAGTCAGTTAAGCGTCCAACTCTTGGTATCAGCTGTGGTCATGATCTGACGGTCGTGAGATCAAGCCTTGCATTAGGCTTCACACTGAGTATGGAGTCTGCTTAGGATTCTTTCTCTCCTCTCTCTGCCCCTACTCTGCTCACTTTTGGTCACTCTCACTCTTGCTGTCTCTCTTTCTCAAAATAAATAAACATTTAAAAAAAGAAAGTTCAGTTTGTGGCTGTTCAGTGCTATTGGCTTACAGAGCTATAAAATGAGTTGTGCACATACAATATAGAGTAAATATACATATTTTTGAAAGTTTAAGTTTTAAAAGACTATTTTTAATTTAAATTTTAGTTAACATACAGTGCAATATTGGTTTCAGGAATAGAATTCAGTGATTCATCACTTACATACAACACCCAGTGCTCATCACTACAAATGCCCTCCTTAGTAACCATCTAGCCCATCTCCCACCCACCTCCCTCTTCATCAATCCTCAGTTTGTTTGCTGTTATTAAGTCTTTTGTGGTTTATTTCCCTCTCTTCTCTTCCCGCCCCCCACCTCCCCGTATATTCATCTGTTTTGTTTCTTAAATTCCACAGATGAGTGAAATTATATGTTATTTGTCTTTCTCTGATTGACTTATTTCACTTAGCTTAATACATTTTAACTCCATCCACTTTGTCGCAAATGGCAAGATGTCATTCTTTTTGATGGCTGAGTAATATTCCACTGTGTGTATATACCACATCTTCTTTATCCATTCATCAGTTGATGGACATCTGGGCACTCTCCATAGTTTGGCAGCTATAAACTATAAACATTAGGGTGCATGTACCCCTTCGATTCTGTATTTTTGCATCCTTTGGGTAAATACCTAATAATACAATTGCTGGTCTGTAAGGTAGTTCTATTTTTATTTTCTTGAGGAACTTTCATACAGTTCTACAGAATGGCTGTACCAGTTTGCATTCCCACCAACAGTTCCAGAGTGTTCCTGTTTCTCTGCATCCTTGCCAGCACCTGTTGTTTCTTGTGTTGTTAATTTTAGCCATTCTGACAGGTGTGAGGTTGTATCTCATCAGGTTTTGATTTGTATTTTGCTAATAATGAGTGATATTGAGCATCTTCTCATGTATCTGTTAGCTATCTGGATGTTTTCTTTAGAAAAGTGTCTATTCATGTCTTCTGCCCATTTCTTACCTGGGTTGTTTGGTTTTTTGGTGTTGAATTTGAGAAGTTCTTTATAGATTTTGGATATTAACTAACAGTCTATTTTCTTTTAAATTACTTGGTATGATAGCTCAAAATACTAGGTAAGAACAAAATTCAGCACATATTACCAAGGATCACAGGAAGTTTTAGTTCACATTATAAATACAAACAGAATTCTTAGCTTTTACTGTATCCTGTGGGATTTCTTCAGCCAGTCAAAATTGTCATGGTAATATCTATCTATAGAATAGGCCTAGGCTTTTAGCGTCTCAAAGAATTTGCAGCTATATAGCTGTATATTGTATTTATACTATATTTATTTTTATAAATAGGATTTTTGAACTGACCTTCTCCTTAGGTCATTGAGTAGTTCATAGCAAGCAAAGAAAGCCAACTAATCTTCAGCAATGACTAATCCTCAAATAAATTTAGAAGTAGATAGGGAATACACTAGGTGGGGTGTGTTTTGTTTTTTTTTTTAACTACATCTAAGAATAAGGGTAGAAAACAGACATTTCTTTAAAAGTGCAGTAGAAAGGGTGCCTGGGTTACTCCGTTGGTTAAGAATCTGACTTCAGCTCAGGTCATGATCTCACGGTTCGTGGGTTCAAGTCCCATATCAGGCTTCTCACTGATATGCGGAGTCTGCTTGGGATTCTCTCTCTCTCTCTCTCTCTCTCTCTCTCTCTCTCTCTCCCTGTCTCTCTGCTCCTCCATCACTCACACTTTCTCTCTCAAATAAAATAAGTAAACTTAAAATAGAAAGTGTGGTAGAAGACCTGACATGTTATAATCAGGTCCAGTATCAAATGGCCTGTATTGCCTAAAACTTTGCTTTGGTTCCTTTTGTGTAGCTCACAGGAAACCAAAGGGTAAACTTGCATAGGGGTATTTATACCTCTTAAGGTAAAATCCATACAAAGTCATGAAAGATAAAAGCTATATTAATTACTGAAGAGAGATTCAAACAAAGCAGTTTACTGGGATTGAAGGATTTGTTGAAAAACAGTGATTCTCATGTACAATTCCAGGCAATAAACCTCTTTAATTAAAGGCTTAATCTTGTAGATGACACATGTGCTACTGTTCTAACAAAAAGCTTCATTTTTTTACCAGTTTTTCTAAAAATACTACTATAGCTTAAATACTTGGTGGTATTTGCATGCCTTACCTTCCAATTTTGGGCTAATTGATTTATGGAATTTGACTAAAACAATAAAAATTATATGGCATTTTTGTTGCTTGACAGTGCAGAACTTCTTTTTTTTTTTAAGTTTATTTACTTATTTTGAGAGAGAGAGAGCACAAGCAGGGGAAGGGCAGTGAAAGGGAGAGAGAGTCCCAAGCAGGTTCCTTCCACACTGTCCACACAGAGCCTGACCCAGGGCTTAATCTCGTGAACCGTGAGATCATGACTTCAGCCAAAATCAAGACTCAGACACTAGATGCTTAACTATAAGCTACCCAGGTGCCCCCAGAACTTCTGCTTTAAGTTAATTTCATTTTTTTAATGTATATTTATTTTGAGAGAGCAAAAGGGTGCACACGCTCAAGAGAGAGAGTGTCCCAATGTGTAGGGCTCAATCTCATAAAGCACGAGATCATGACCTGAACTCAAATGAAGAGTTGGATGCTTAACCGACTGAGCACCCGTAGACTGCTTTTTTAAGGTTTTTGAGGGAGTCAGAGGAAGAAAAAACAAGACACTATATGTGTGTGTGTGAGGAAAAGAGTATACCAAAGTATAAATAAATAATATTACTTGGAATATAGCAATATTTTGTTAAATGCAAATTCATACTTAGGTGGTATATGAAATATATGATCAGAATGATGTAGGTTTATTAATAGATACTATAATGTGTAGCATTTTATGACTTACAGAGTGCTTTGTCTGTCTAGTTCATTTGCTTCACACAACAACCTTCTGTAGGATACAACATTTGAAAGTTGGAATTTTATAATTTAAATATTTTGATTCAAAAGCAATCTATAGGGGCGCGTAGGTGGCTCAGTCGGTTAAGCGTCTGACTTCAGCTCAGGTCGTGATCTCACAGTTCATGAGTTTGAGCCCCATGTCAGGTTCTGTGCTCACAGCTCAAGAGCCTGGAGCCTGCTTCGGATTCTGTGTCTCCCCCTCTGTCTGCCCCATCCCTGCTCATGCTCTCTGTCTCTCTGTCTCTCAATAGTAAATAAATGTTAAAAAAAAAAAAAAAATTTTTTTTTTTTAAAAACAATCTATAGTAGTCTGTCAAGTCTTTTGAAATCCAAAAATCAGGGGCACCTGGGTAGCTCAGTCAGTTGAGTGTCTGACTTTGGCTCAGGTCATGATCTCATGGTTCATGGGTTCGAGCCTGCTTTGGATTCTGTGTCTTCCTCTCTCTCTGCCACTACCCCTCCTTGTCTGTCTGTCTGTCTCTCTCTCTCTCTCAAAAATAAAAATAAAACATTAAAAAATTAAAAAAAAGGAAATCCAAAAATGAGAAAACTAGCATCCCAAAAAAGTTGCTAAATTCAGGTAGATATTTTCTCTATTAAACCCATTAAAAGAATTTGAACGATTATTGCCTCTGAACAGTCTTAACTTTTTTTTTTTTTTTTTTTTTTTTTACTTTAGGTTGGAACTCATCGAGAAGACTCTGTCAGTCTCAATGGCAATCATTCAGTCCTGTCTAGTACAGTCACTGCTTCAAGCTCAGACTTGAACCACAAAACACAAGAAAATTACAGAGGTAACTGTATTGTTGGCTTTCAGCAGTAATGTATGCAGAGATAAATAACACTTGGAACACTATCGTCTTTTTTACAAGCAGATTGACATCTGTGAATCAAAAGTCATCTTAGGTGGGGGAATTCCAAACAGTAGTGCTACTGAATGCAGAGGATAGATATTTAGGGTTCCAATTGCCCCATTTGGCTGGGCCAATTGTAGATACTTCTTGATGGATGGAACCGCATGCAAACTGTTCAGTACTTACTGGTCGTCTTACATTCTTCTGCTTCTGTCATGTCTCTCTTTCTTATCACTTCCCCTCATGACTAAATCCTCAGGGTCCCAAAAAGCTGTGAGAAATTATTCCAAATACGTTGAGAGCTATAAATGATGGTAGCTATTATTTAGAATATTACAATTCAACTCGAGAGACAGACAATTCTGTTAGAAACAAACTGTCATAAATGTTAAGTACAAATATATAACTTATGTAAATAGATAATTTATATAAATATAAGTACAAATATATAACTAGTGTTAAGACCACCAAAATAAAGTTTTCCCAGGTATATTTAACCATGACACCCATTTTATTGTATTTATCTGAAAAAAATGTTATAACTTACTTCCTTTATTTACCTTAGCATCTTAGAAGTCAGTTTCTAAACTGCATCAAGTTTCTCATCCTAGTTCATTTCTTAAATAGTGCCTTAAAGTAAGTGTCAGAATGACCATCAAGGTCAGACTTTTTCTTTTAAATACGTGCTTTAGGGGCGCCTGGGTGGCTCAGTCAGTTGGGCATCCGACTTCAGCTCAGGTCATGATCTCGCAGTCCATGGGTTTGAGCCCCACGTGGGGCCCTGTGCTGACAGCTCAGAGCCCGGAGCCTTCTTCAGATTCTGCGTCTCCTCTCTCTGCCCCTCCCCCGACTGGCACTCTGTGTTTGTCTCTGTCTCTCTCAAAAGCAAATAAACATGAAAAAAAAATTTAAATACAGATGATTTAGAAATCATTTTCTCTAAGGTATGTGTATATGTTCTTTCCAACCTGAATAGTGTATTACCCTACATTTTCAGATTTCCATCAGAGTCCTGTAACAAGTAAGGGCATTCATCATCTAGAAAGCTTTCTACTATCTTAGTTCTAATTCTGGACATTTATTTTGTTTCTTTACCTCTTTGTTAGGTGGCTTGCAAAGTCAGTCTGGAACTGTTGTTCCAGCAGAAATCAAGACTGAAAACAAAGAGAAAGATGAAAACCTACATGAACCTCCTTCATCAGATGACATGAAATCAGATGATGAATCCTCCCAAAAAGATATCAAGGTTTCATCTAGAGGCAGAACAAGGTATTTGTTACCATCTAGGTATTATATTTCACTCACTTGCCATGGGTGAAAATACTTGGAAAATTGAAGGGTGCCATGCATTTATTAAGTGTCAGATATGTTCTAAATACTATATTGGGACTTTATATGTTACCTTATTTAGTGCTCACAACATCCCTAAAAAGGGAAGCATATGATGCTGACTCCAAAATTATGTTTTCCATCATACCACAGTATTTTAGGGACTCCGTATAAAAAAGAATTACATCTCAGGGCACCTGTGTGGCTCAGTTGATTAAGTGTCTGATTCTAGGTTTTGGCTCAGATCATGATCTCATGGTTCGTGGGTTCAAGCGCCACCACAGGCTCTGTGCTAATGGTGTAGAGCCTGTTTGGGATTCTCTCTCTTTCTCTCTCAAAATAAATGAATAAACTAAAAAAAAAAAAATAAAGAGAATTACATATCTCTATTCAATTAGAGGACAAAATAATTAAAAAAAGTAAAATTATCCATTGTAGACATTTAGATACATGACATCAATAAATATTTGAATATATTATTTTAAGGCTGTGTATATAAGAAAACTCTATTGTATGATTTAAACTAGAGGGCAGCAAACAATGGCCTCTGGGCCAAATCTGGCTCACTGCCTATTTTTATAAATTTTACTGGATCACTGTCACATCCCATTCATTTGCATATTATCTGTGACTGCTTTCCCAATGCAATGGCAGGTTTGGGTAGTTGCAGCAGAGGCCAAATGCCCATAAGGCTAAAAATATTTACTTTCTGGTTTACAGAGGAAGTTTTGCCAACTCCTGGTTTAAACAATAATTTGAGAAGAGTATAGAAAGGGAAGTGCTCCAGGTGGACTTATGTTGTTGGGGAAGGTTTTCTAGAAACTGGACTTGACGTTGCTTTATAGCATGGATATTGACACATAGTTCATTAGTTTCAAATGAATTCCAAATTCTTCCCTTAGGTTTTTCTTCTACTTCTACATTAAATTTAGATGGTATATTGTTTGGCATATCCTGTTTTTTAGTATCACTGATAGGTATTTATCACATAAAGATATTTAAAACGTTATTCCTTGTATTAAATTAGGGTGCAAAGGAGATTGTGTTAAGTATGGTAGATAAAACTAAAAACATTAAATTGAAAATTAATTTAAAAGTTAAACCTTAAGATTCTAATACTGTCATTTTAGTAAGCATTGCATTCAGTTGTATAGGGGCAAGAAGAAGTAAAAATTGGGTCACGGAATCCAGAGACCACTCCTTTGAGACATCTTAATTATTTCATGGTTTTGTTATTCAAATAGAATTTGAATAGAAACAGTTTGCATCTTCTCATTTTATAGGTCAGAGTTTGGCAAACTTTCTGTGGAAAGGGTAGATGATAGCTATTTTAGGCTTTGTGGGCCTTTTGGTGTCTATCACAACTACTCAGCACTGCCGTTATAATAAAAGCATCCAGACAGTACATAAACAAATGGGCATGACTCTTCCAATAAAATTTTATGTAAGAAAACAAGGAGCCAGATCATGGGCCATAGGTTACTAAACCTATTATAGATCATCAGAAATTGAGAAGGCAGTAAAACAGGTTACTAATAACAGCAGCGCTTAGTAATTAATAATAATTAATAGGTTAAGCTTACCTGGGTTTGAATTATGGCTCCATCACATACCTGCCGCGTGACCCTGGACAAGTTATTAACGCTCTCTGAACTTTAGTTTCTTTTTCTCTGAAAAGAGACTTTCTATTGCTGGATTCTTATGGAAATAAACTGAAAAATGATGCATATAAAGCCCTTTACACACTCTGTTGCATGCAGTACATACTCAGTAAAGGTACTGTACTTACTGTTATCATGATAATTTTAGGTATGTGGTGTAGGCTTGCCTCCATGGAATACCAACCTAGGTCCTTGTCATTACACTGCCACTAATCAGCTGTATGATCCTGAGAAAATCTCTGATTTCTCTGGATCTAGCAGTAGTTCTCAGCCCCACTACATAGAATCCTGAAACTTTTTTTTTTGTAAGTTTTTTGTTGTTGTTGTTTGTTTATTTTGAGAGAGAGCGAGCATGTGTGCGTGCACACAGGGGAGGGCCAGAGAGAGACAGAGAGAGAAAATTCCAAGCAGGCTGTGTACTGCCAGCACAAGCCAGATGTGGGGGCTGGATCCCATGAACTGGAAGATCATGACCTGAGCAGAAATCAAGAGTCTGATGCTCAACTGACTGAATCACCCAAGGTGCCCCGGAATTCTAAAACATTTTAGAAATACAGGCTGCCTTGGCACCAACCTAAGCTCACTGTATCAACGTCTTCTGTAGTGGGACCTATGAAACCTTTATTTTTCAAGTGCCCCTGAAGATTGTGATGGTAACCACATTTGGAAACCTTTGGACTCGATGACCTATAAAGGTTCCTTTGAAGTAAAAGAGCTAGGGATTCCCTATTATCAAAAGAATACTTTTACATGTAAAATTTTTGGCAATTAGCTTGTAAAAATCTATTGTGTATTTACCCTTTATTACAGTATTCAAGGTTATTAGAGAAGAGAAAACATCTATTCTTTGCACATTATTTCAAAGTTCTGAGAGACTCTGCTCAGTTGGTCATTTCTGATATAAAGTAGAATTTTCTAAAAGTTATTCCAATGCATCCTCAATTTTTTTTCCTGATTATTTAGTCCATTTTCACTACAGAAATTTGGAAAATACAGAACACAAAAATCGCAAGAAACTTTACTACCAAGATTTAACCACTGTTTACTTTTTAAGGAATATTTCTTTTTCCATAAACACAATTTAAATGGGAACTAAACTGAATATATGTTTTATAATGTCAACTTTTATTTCATATAACAGTGTATTTTTAACATTTTCATCTGTCCCTGAGTTTTCTCAAACATGGTTTTTTTTTCTTTGTTTTTGTTTTTAGCCAGGTTTATTGAAATTTAGTTCACATATAATAAAATACACCAATTTTAAGTGTACGGTTTTTGTCCTTTGACAAATGTATATGGTCTTAATAACTACTACCATATTAATAGAGAATATTACTACCACTCCAAAAAGCTTCCTTATACCCCTTGGTAATCAGTACCCTTATTCCATCCCCTGGCAGCCATTGATCTGCTTTCCATTGCTACAGTTTTGTCTTTTCTAGAGGTTCACGTAAATCATACAGTATGTAGTCTTGTGTCTGGCATCTTTTAGTTAGCATAGTCTGAAGCTTAATTTTTAGAGGCTACATAGTAGGTAGTTGTCTGGATGTACTGTGCTTTATTTAACCTGTCTCCTATTATTGGACTGCAATTAGTTGCTAAAGTAAATAATTGTGTGATCAATTTTTACATAAAATCCTATGAACATCTCTAATTATATCCTTAGGATGAATTTCTAAAGTTGGAATTGCTGATCAAGATGTAATAAACATTTTAAAGCTTTGGATATTTTGCCAGTTTGTCCTTCAAAAAAATTGTTCCAGTTTACCCATGTTTTAAAATCATTGCCACTGATGATATTTCTCTGTGAAACAAAAAGTAGTCCTTTTCTGAGATCCTTCTCTCATCCTCTACCTTTAGCTTGTCTTTCTCCTTTTCACCAGGTGCCTGCTAGAAGATATTTAAGAAGATGGGTTAGGCAAGTTAGAATGCATTAGTGTACTGGGACGGTGCTTCTCAAACCTTATTGTACATATGAACCAGCCAGGGATCTTGTTAAAATGTAACTTCCAATTTGTAGGCTTGCAGTAGAACTTAAGAGTATATGGGGCTTGGGGGGTTTTTATTGGGGGAAGGGGGTTAATGTTTGTTTATTTTTGAGAGGGAGAACAAGCGAGCGCAAGCGGATGAGGGGAAGAGAGAGACTGAGACACGGAATCAGAAGTAGGCTCCAGGCTCTGAGCTGTCAGCACAAAGCCCAACACGGGGCTCGAACTCACAAACAGTGAGATCATGACCTGAGCCAAAGTTGGATGTTTAACCCACTGAGCCACCCAAGCACCCTTGAGAGTTTGTTTTTAACAAGCTCCCGATAATGCTGATTCTGATGATCACAGTCTGAGTAGCAAGGTGCTAGAATATTATGTAGTCATTCAAATTATGTTTATGAAGAGTGGTGCTGGTATAGAGATGACTTTATGTTATAATGCATAGTGAAAATGCATTTAAAAATTTATGTGGTAGGGGCGCCTGGGTGGTTCATTTGGTTAAGAGTCCGATTCCTGATTTCAGCTTAGGTCATGGTCTCACACTTTCATGGGTTTGAATCCTGCGTAGGGCTCTGCGCTGACAGTGCGAAGCCTGCTTGGAATTCTCTCTCTTCCTCTCTCTCTGTCCCTCCCCAGCTCTCTCTCTCTCAAAATAAATAAGCTTTAAAAATATATGTGGCATAATTTCAACTATATAACTGTGCATAAAATAAAGACTGGAAAGATATACATATAATCATGTTAAGTATAACTGTTACTACTGTTTGGTAAAATTTGTAGATAGTTTTCATTTCCATCTTTATACTTTATGATTTTATATAATAAGCACATCATATTTTATAGGGAATCTAATAGACATTGTTGTTTACTTTGTTTTCTAGCAGTACTAATGAAGATGAGGATTTGAACCCAGAACAGAAGATAGAAAGGGAGAAGGAAAGGCGGATGGCTAACAATGCCAGGGAACGTTTACGTGTGCGGGATATTAATGAGGCATTCAAAGAGCTTGGTCGAATGTGTCAGCTCCATTTAAAGAGTGAAAAACCCCAAACAAAACTCCTTATTCTTCATCAGGCCGTGGCAGTCATCCTTAGTCTAGAACAGCAAGTCAGAGGTAAGTAGGTTCAGCAGAGATGCATAACTATTCTGCCTTAGGTAGGCAGACATTTCTTTTTCCACTTTCTCTTCTGCTTGGGAAGTTGTCTATGAATTCAACTAGTATTTCTGCCACTGCATCATCTGGATCGCGTTTTCTCTGTAGTTCTTCCTTCTCCATCTCACAGTAGTGGTCAATATCTGTATGCTCAGTGCTTCCCACAAACCAGTAGAGTGCAGTCTTACAAATGTTGCAGGGAATAGCCAGCCTCTGCTCACTGCTCAGCATTAGTGCTTTCTGCCCCTTTGTTCTTGTTCTTACTGAATCTGGTCTTCCACACTGTTAAATTTACCTGCCTAGACCTACTTCCTTCCCTGCTGCTTCCTGTCTTCCCCATTCTCTGTACTATATTTCTTGCCTGCTTTACCCTGGGCCATTTATTATAATGGCCCTGCTGATTAATAGAATGCTTGATCATGGCCCCTCCTGGCTTTACTTCATATGAATGTCCTTTATACCCAAGTCAAAAAGGTCTCAAGGTTTTTTTGTTGATCCCTGATCAGGAATGCCATGAACTTCTTGGCCTAATATGCCCTGACATGTTTGAGTGTCTCTAAGAGACACATGTATGGTTTATACTGGCTCATCCACTGCTGGCTCAGACAGCTGCCAACGGTTTTATCTTTCAGGAAATTTGATGGAATCTTGAAGAAGCTTTCAAACTTCATTTTTTGAACAAGCATTTATTGTTCACCTCTTCTGTCCCAGTCACCTATATGCTAGACCCTAGGTTACCAATTAATATGAGCTTCCTGCCCTTGAAAGGTTTTACCATTGAGCTTGATATTTTTCATATACCTATTTGTCTTCTTATCCAGAGTTATGAATGTTTTGTCCTAAGTCTTTTTACAAAGAATTATAGGTGTGGTGTTGGGTTCTAGACCCTACCTCTAACCTCTCTTCATTAAGAGCAACTCTATCTTTCTGATGTACTGGATATTTATGTAGGGTTTTATTTAAAGAAAGTTGGAAAAGGAAAAAGAATAGGAGTAGGACAGACACTTGGCAGCTATAATTGTGGATGACCCTCAGCATTGGTCACAGAAAGAATACTATTTCTGAGGAAACCAGAGTTGGAGAACTTGAGCGCACTTGCAGAAAAACTTAACCATAGTAATTAACTGATCCATCCACTTCCCTCCAGTATATTTAATAAGAATGATGAGTAGATTATTTCATGCATAACCAATCTACCATTAAAACCAGATACTTGCTCCTAATAAGGCCATTGGAATATGTGTAAAGGGTAAATGTTAATGAAACCTGATTTTCAAAAATGTATGAACTCCCTTGGGATGTTCATAAAGATAGTCTGATTGTTGCCTGCTCATCTGTAGCAGGATCAGTGGTTTCTTGAGCCTTCAATATCTCCTGTCACTTTATCAAAGTTTTTTTGTGTTTGTTTTGGTTTGGTTTTAATGTGTCTGACACCTTTTGTCTCACTCTGAAGGCAGTGAAGCACCCGTGTTTAGTGATCCCAGTACATCCATCCCGCTGCTCTGCAGACCCAGGATATTTTCTACCCTGACTCTACCCAGCCATTTACTGTCAAGACCATTCCTACCACCTGGACTGTCTGGACAGCAGTGGTGCCAAAACTTACTCCTATATAGTACCTTTCCTTCCCACTGTTTATTAGAGCTAGAATACAGAATATTCTTAGCTTTTTGTTTAAGATCAGAGGTTCGTACTCTCAGACCTAAGTCATCAGTGAGAAATACTTCTGTGTTTGGAAAAGTTATAAACTCCACCATGCCTGGGGGGATCTTATTCATTCACTTGCAAGATTTGACTTTGTAGTGGTTCCATACAAGTAGCTAGGACAGGAAAGCTGAGTCTGAAACAAGATGTAACATCTAGGCTCATCCAACTGCGTGATAACTTTCTGGTCACTGTTAATGGGTACTGACTTTCTTCCACAGTTCTGGAAAGCTCTTTATAGGGAACCACTGACTGATTAGAGTTTGAACAGAATTTAAAATACACTGAAATATAGGGGCACTTGGGCGGCTCAGTCGGTTAGCGTCCGACTTCAGCTCAGGTCATGATGTCGCGGTTCGTGGGTTCAGGCCCCATGTCAGGTTCTGTGCTGACAGCCTGGAGCCTGCAGCCTGCTTCAGATTCTGTGTTTCCCTCTCTTTCTGCCCCTCACCTGCTCATGCTCTCTCTCTCTCTTTCTGCCCCTTCCCTACTCTCTCTCAAAAATAAATAAACATTAAAATACACTGAAATATAACCTCATTAGGGGCTACTTTCCTATTCATAAAAGCCTACCACCTTCCTCCCACTCTTACACTCTGGGCTTCAGAGCCCAGAGCTTTTATTTTACAGCTTTAATGTAAAAGCCTTGGGATCCATGCAAGATCCTTCTTGAAAGGCACTCTGATGGCTGTCTGTCAAACAGGATTTAGAACCCTTCATGCAGCCCATATACCTGTGCTTTGCTATGGCAGCACCTTTAGAGTTTAGTATAGCCACTGTCCTTCTCTGGACTTTATCTCTAGCAGTTGTGAGTTATTTTGGTAACCTGTTTATTTTTGGCAGCCTCTTCATCCCTGCAAGGGTTTCACCCACTGGTCACTGGGCCCAGCAGTTTCTAGAAAGGTACACATTTTGTTTACATGACTACTTTGGACATTCTCTGGAGTCTTTGTGCTCACCTTCTGCCTTGGGATAGTACTTCAAGACGGTATCTGGCTATCTACAACCTGTCATCCCTGGACAAGTGGCTGTATCAGGAGGGCAATCAGCAGTGTATTCTGGAGAAGAGCAGGAGGAGTGGCTTCCCTTCCAAGCCTCAGATTTTGTCAAAGCATTTTTTTTGCCTTGGTACCTCACATACCAAATTCCATCTGGTCCCTGCCATTGCCAATTTAGGCCTTTCCATTATGACCAGTATAATGTTAACGTTACAATTTTGCTGATCAATAGATTTTACATATTACTTTCAAGTTTGTGCTTTCACCTTTACTAATGATTAGATTAATGGTCAGACTTTTACTCCTCAGATTCTTTCACAGGTCTACTCAGTCAGCTTACTTCCCTTCCAGTGATAATTTGCGGACAATAGAACTATTAGGATTTTAGTTTCCTGGTGTCTTAGGAAGTTTGAAGATAAGTGAGCAAGGACAGTGGTTCCCAAATCTGACTGGTCCCAGAATCACCTGAGGCTTTTCCTTTTCCCAAACAAATTTCCAGACCCTCCCCTCAGGATATTTTAATTTAGTTGAAATGATTTGATAATAGCATATTCATAGTCTTAGCATATTCATTGGTAATAGTCCTTACTAAATCTCCACTGAAATGAATAAAAATAAAATTAGTCCACAAGGATAAATGGGAGAGAAGAAAGCATAGCAAATGAGAGAGCAAAATATGTATATATGATGGAAAGTAGACAAAGTAGTGGTAATTGACTTATTTAGAAGGAAGAAATTAAGTGGAGCAGGGAGGGATATACCAACAAGAAGCAGATAATTTTGTTCCACAAAGCTCCTAGCCCCTGAAAGGCTCTATTCTTTGGAAAAGGCAGAAGTCAAGCATTACCTGAAAACAGGAAGATTAACTGCAGGTCTGTCTGCTGTGGAAAAGTTGTATCCCTGTGAGTCAAAATATTAACAGAATTCTGGACAAATAATGCTGGGTTACAGGAGATAGTGTAGCAGTGTATTTCTCTGAAGAGAAATAATTTTCAATCTAGAATTCTGTGTGTAGTCAAACCATTAATCAAAGGGTGAAGAACAGAATAAAGATATTTCAGATATGCAAAGGCTTTAAAATTTTACCTCCCATGTGCATGTTCTCAGAAAGCTTCTGGAACCTATGCTGTAGGTAACCAATAAAGACAAAGGCATGGGAGCCAGGAAACAAAGATTCCAGCACAAGTGAGCATCAAAAGGAAATCTCATGACAAGATCTGCTAGGCCTAGAAAATCAAGGTGCCTATTAGTCCACATTGAAAATAGAAGATGGTTAACTGCAGAAGAAAGTTTTCCAGGGAAAGAAGATGGAATTAATAGATGATACGATGGTGTCTTTGAGGTTTTAAGATAAAAAAAAAAAATGTTGACAGGCATTTGTTAGATCTGTTGGAGCATGGGTATGAGGACAAAATTAGTATTACTAGCAAATGAAAAGCAAGGCAACTATTAACTAGAGGAAAAGCAAAAAGTCATATGAGCAAGGAAACAATGTAAAATTCTTGACTTGTGTGTTTGTCCACATAGTTATTGTAAGAAATATTTACTTAGTCATAATAATGTAAGAAGTGACTATGGAGTTAGCCAAAATTTGAGCTTTGGGTAGGTTGGCTCTCTTATAATTAACGAAATGTGAGAGAGACCATCACTTCTCATGCCCTGCAGGTAATGTCTTTCTTCTACTCACCTGTACATCAGGCCTTCTGGCTGCTTAATTTATTTGCCATGGGCTGCTCTCACATACCAGAAAGTATTAAAAAACACTAGCATTTGCCTTTTTTGGATCAAACTTCACATTTTCTAGAGCTTACTGTAGTATTTTCTTGGTTCTTCCAGCCCTTAGTGTTCTTTGACTAACTGGCTTACAGGATCTTGCCTAACTTGAGTTTTTGCTTCTGGTCCTTTCTAGCTATTCTGATCATGCCTGCTAGATCCTCGTGTGACACAAGGTCATAGTTAGCTAACAGTAATGTTTTATTATAAGAGCAATGTGAGCCTTCTTATGAGAAAAATGTGAACCTGTTTCAATTGGAAAACTTTCAGTTCTCGCTTTCTCCTCTTTGGATTTAACATGTTAATTTATGCCCTCTTTTTGGTCTCTTTAGTCATTAGACTGCTGCCTGCCCAGTAAAGGGATGTGACACTTAATAAAAAACAAAAATCTTGGGGTGCCTGAGTGGCTTCGTTTGTTAAGCATCTGGCTTTGGCTCAGTACGTGATCTCACTGTTTGTGAGTTCGAGCCCTGCATTGGACTCTGTGCTGACAGCTCAGACCCTGGATCCTGCTTTATATTCTTTGTCTCCCTCTCTGCCCCTCCCCTGCTTGTGCTCTGTCTCTGTCTCTCAAAAATAAATAAATGTTTAAAAATTTTTTAAAAAACTATTCTTATTAGTTAGAGGTACACAATTACTTGTTAAGAAAGCAGTTCCTGATATTTTTACATAATGATGAACATGCCTTTTTATTTTACTACTTATCCTAATAAGTGTGTACCTTTCTTTCTTCATTGATCTTCCTCATTTTATAGGCCCATGTCTTTTCCTAAATGCAGGAGCTGAGAAAGTGAGAACTCTAAGATGAAATTTTATCACTACGTATGAGTAACAGTCAGTAGAGTTAACTAGATTTACCATAATAAATACTGTTTTCATTATAAGCAAGTTTTTTTAAGATTTTTTTTTAAACATTTTATATTTAGGTCTTCTCCACACCCAACATGGGGCTCAAACTGACAACCTTGAAATCAAGAGTCGCATACTCTATCGACTGAACCAGCCAGATGCCAGATGCCCTAAGATTTTTTTTTTTAAGTTTATTATTTTGAGAGAGAGAGAAAGTGTGTGAGTGAGAGAGAGAGAGAGAGAGAGAGCAGGGGAGGGGGCTTATAGAGAGAGGGAGAGAGAGAATCACAAGCAGGCTCCATGTTGTCAGCCAGAGCCCAACATGCAGCTCAAACTCAGAAACAGTGAGATCATGACCTGAGCTGAAACCAAGAGTCGGACGCTTAACCGACTGAACCAACCAGGCACAACCCCCCTTCCAAAGACTACTTTTTTTTTTTTTTTTTTTTAATTTTTTTTTTCAACGTTTTTCATTTATTTTTGGGACAGAGATAGACAGAGCATGAACGGGGGAGGGGCAGTGAGAGAGGGAGACACAGAATCGGAAACAGGCTCTAGGCTCCGAGCCATCAGCCCAGAGCCCGACGCGGGGCTCGAACTCACAGACCGCGAGATCGTGACCTGGCTGAAGTCGGACGCCCAACCGACTGCGCCACCCAGGCGCCCCCCAAAGACTACTTTTAAGTGATCTCCACACCCAGTGTGAGGCTCAAAACCATAACCCCAAGATCTAGAGTTACATGCTCCACCATTGAGCCAGCCAGGTGCCCCTTCATTGCAGACTAAGTGATCCTTTTATATTACATTAATTAGGACATTTTTAGTCAGTTTATAAAAATATATAAAACAACTTTTCACTTACACTTTATGTTATTATCAGAAACAAAAAACCAGAAGCTGTCATGAGTTGGATATCTTGTGCTTACAAGTCACTTAAAGAAAATATAACATGATAAGTAATTCTCACATGGATTTTGATCCAGTAGGTCTCCAGTGCAATGGATTTTCTTTCCTTTTATTTTGCATAGTAAGACCCACTACTTTTAAAAATGCCCACTTCAAAAGTTCCATCTAATTGTCTCTGCTATCTTATATACAAAGCAGTAGAGAAGGTTTTTATCACCCTTTTAATCCCACCTCTAGCTATAGAAAAAACCAATCATCATATATATATGCACGAGATATGTACCAGCTACCTCTTTCCCTAGAGGAGTTGGCACATTTTTTATAGAAGATTGGCTGAGGGTATCTATTTCATCATTTTATGAACTGATAAAAGTCTAGGTAAAGCACAGATGTCTCTCTCCAGGTACATGGAGAATGTCAGCATCTATATCAATCCCATGTACCATGTCTTAGCAGGATAGTGAGGAGACTTTGTAGACTAACATCAGCACTTGCCAAAATGTTTGAAGCAATAAAAGAACTGCCTTTGGAGGTTGATGTAGATGAAATTAAACACTTGAAGACTAAAGCATAAGTAGAAAAGGAGAAAACACCAAATACTAAAAAGCTTAAGCCTGGAGGTTCATGTAATCCGAGCGTTTGTGGGAGCACATCATTGTTGCCTTTGTGTGATGTTATTCAGGGTGGAAATGAAGTTACAGAGAGGTAATATCCACAGAAAGAAAATAGAAGAGCAATTTGTTCAGTTTAAGACTTAAGAGTCCTGATTCATAACTAATGACTATAATGATAAAAATTATTTTCCCCTGTTTCAGAGAGGAACCTTAACCCCAAAGCAGCCTGCCTTAAGAGAAGGGAAGAAGAAAAAGTTTCTGCCGTATCGGCAGAGCCGCCAACCACACTGCCAGGAACCCATCCTGGGCTTAGTGAAACTACCAACCCTATGGGTCATATGTAAACATCAGCCAGGTAAGTATGAGTATGAAAAGAAACAACAAGAATTTACCTGATTCATCTTAAACTGAGTTAGAACCTTTGAACAGAATTCTCTGGTGGCAATGGTAATGCTAAAGGTCACATGTAATTTGAAATCCCAACAGTTTCTTTTCTGTGGTATCACCATACTTAGAAAGCCAGTGTCCTTTAATATCAAATTACTGTTCAGTGTGATAGTATCCTGTGATTTATGAAGAATTTTGGGTTCTCCTGCTCTGGATCATCATGTGTACACTCTCACATGAGTATTATTCTGATCCAAGAAGAAAATAGTGCAGTGACTCATCTGTCAAATACTTTTGCTGCCGCTCATACTCCTCATTTCTCTACTCAAAAATACTTGACTGTGATCATCAACCAGTTTTCTGTTAATCCACCTACCTCTTCTTATCATGAAATCTTTATACACAAAAGAGGCACTGTTTGCTTCCATTTGGAACGACAATGCAAGTTTGTAATATGCATCTTTCTTCCCTTGTAAGGCTATTAGTTATACCTTTTGGAATCTAGTGAACATAAAGGTATTACGTATGATAGAACCACAGTGCCCTTCTCTGTGGAATTTTACATGTTGAAAAGCTGTTCTTTTATCTTTCTATTCATGGAGTAAACACAATTTGCTTCTGTATGATTTTTTTGTTTAACCAAATGACAAAGGTAATAGAAGTTTTTGCCCAAGTAGTTAATGTGAATCATCTTTTTTTTAACTATATACAGGTACATGATCTATAATAATCTAAATTGTAGTTATTATTTAGGTGGCAGAAACTAATATAGATTATAATTAAATATTTGGGACACTAGCACTTTAACTGGCAGCATGGATTAGAAATACATCTGGGAACTTCATTCATATAATCTGCTTGCAGCAGGGTGTAGTTCTTTTCCCAGTTTCATCAACATATTAAAAGCAGTAAGGTAAAGCTGAATGGATGGGAGGGAGGTGTGGAGCACAAAAAAATATGAAGTGCACTTTCATTTGGTCAGCTTTGCGCCTGTCTCATTTTGAGCTGAAAGTGTAGAATTTGATAGCATATTTTGTAAACTACAAACATTACTCAATTCACGTTTTCCTGAAGAATTTGGTTCCTACCACCTCTACATGTATCCTTCCTGAGATCAAACTAGACCAATACTAAAGATTTCATTTGGGGACAAAAGGAAAAAAAGTTAATGTAATTATTTGTCATTTATAATTATAACACTAGCACACTGGAGAAAACCAAAACTACCTCCCCCACAAAAAATATCCAGCAACCTAATTATGCATATCAAAGAGAGACTTCAAGCAAGAGCTAGTTAACTTACAGATCCTTAACACAAGCTATGTTTAATATTTTGTGGAAAATGTAGAATATCATGAAAAAATAGACTTTAAAGTTTTAAAATAAAAACACGCCATTGTTCCTCAATGCAAAAGTGACTTTCTAAATTGTCAGTTCATTTTAAAGAAAAGTGATGAAAGGTAATTTGTGATGCTCAGGTCCCAGGTAGCCACCAGGCTGTGAAAAGAGCTGTCAGATTTATCACAAAGCCTGTGTCTCTCTCTAGTTGTACCTGTTTCCTCTTACTCTCCTTTCTGGTCCCTCTCCAGCTCTTTCTCCTTCAGGTCTGTCTCCCTACCTCACATCTCTTCCCCTGTTTACTTCCTTTTCTTTTATGGCTTTTCTATATCTCCTACTGCTTTCATGTCTCTACCATTATCTCTAGAATGAGGAAATTCCCACACTTAGGGTAAAATTAAACCTGAGCATTCTTACCTGTCAAAAAGAGATCAAGAATCCTTTAAAAAAAAAAAAGTTTCAGGATTATAAGAAATGCAGTAAATGAATTTTGTTCCATAACATTTTATAAGTTAGTGTTTATTGTCTTAACATATGTTTTAAAAGTTGCTAATTTCATAAAGGTGGTTATCTGGTTTCACCTGATAACATTCAGTTCTTTATAGAACTGAATAACAGATTAAAACCAGCAAAAGACTGGCCAGCAGGAAAATGACTGCTAAAACAAAAATGGCTGATAAATGGCCTTGGGGTGACTGACCCTAAAAGCACAGATTTTGCCACCACATAATATAAAGCCAAGTAGCTTTGAATATCTCAGTTATCCATTTCTAAGAGCATAACTCTGTTAGGAAACAGTACTGTTGTTAGTTTAATAAAGATGTGAAAGGTGTGATTCTTGGTAAGATTATTGTCATCAAAAATGACTAACATGGAAAATTTCAGTGTTAACAACTATGTGTATTGAGACTGTAAGTGTGTAAAAAAATTGTACTAATACTAGTAAAGTTTAATAATTCATTCACTCATTGAACATTTATTGAGGATCTTCTAATGGACTGGGAATAGGGACCAATGTGAAAACAAATACCAAATGGTCCTAACTTCAGAAACTTGCTGCTTAGAGAAGATATATAAACTATGAACACAGTATGGTGGACTGGATGTATCAGTAAAGGGATGCTTTCACATTGTCTCTCCACTGAGAAATGACCGAGTAGAACCTCAGAGCTCAGGTATTGCCAACTTGAGTGTTGCATACCATTCAAAATAAAAGTTTGCATAATTGCCCCAGCTGTCATATAATCCTGTATCTTGTGATTGCTGTAATCACATGATCTCCTTTAAAAATCTTACCACACCATTTCAATTACACCTTAAAAGCAATTCTGAAACTCTTTTATAAGTCATTGAGCAGACTACTAATTTAGAATAAACCTGGTATAAATGAGAAATATCAATATCAATTTGTTTTTTTCTGGGGAGGTATTTATTTTTAACAGTGATATCCTAATTGGTTCTGTTCTTTCTCTTGGCTCTCCCTGCCACAGTTCCAGAGTTATCAGTAGGCTAGATAGAAGGTGACCTCTCCTCATAAGGACTTGGACAACTCAGATTATCTGAAGACACAAACCTGTTAGGAGGGAGAAGAAAAAACAAAACACTTGAAGCAAGAAACTCAAATGTAATCCTACGATCAAAG